>NC_053490.1:126089632-126114632 GCF_905171775.1 Rana temporaria | reverse complement strand
GAGGCAAGACTTTGTTACTGGCGGCCACCCAGCCCGGGAAATTCCAAGCCAGCTCTGTGACACAGCGGGAGATCTCTGCTCTGTGTGATCTGGGCACTGGTGGGGCTGCATTGATCTTATGTATCATGCCTGCAGTCTGACCATCTACTGTATCATGTCTGCTAGAGGTGCACTGAATGGAAATGTTGTTAATACTATTAGCAATGTGATTGCAGACATGATACAAGAGATGGTCAGAGACTGCAGACTGCATTTTTCTTGAGATTTTCTTGCACTAAAGGTGCCAATAATGGCCAACCTTAAACTCCTATTAATGGAAATTCATGAGATTAATTAAAAAGCGGCATATAATACAATTTTATTTATAACAATATATAAAAAAAATTGAAAAACCTGTCATTTTCGGCTAAGTGCATCCTGGATTTTCTGTTTCGGCACCAAAATGTCCATTCGGTGCACCTACTTGCTACCACTCTTTGCTGTGCCATTTCTAGGAAAAGATGGAGTTTTCAAACTCGGGGGAATTTGTAGGGACACTTTGGAAATGTGCTTTGAGTGATATGAGTGGGTTGGGTACTAAAGACAGAGTGACAACCCAGGATGTAAAGGATGTGGATGGATAGGGTGCACTAGGTGGAGAGGGATCAAAGGCCCTTCAGGTGGAACACAGTCCAGTTTCCTTATGGTTGACAGTGACCTTAGGGTATGTAAAAGCAGTCTGTTTTGGAGAACATGAGTAATTATATTGATGAGCTCTTTTTCTCTTGCAGGTGTGTGATGAGGTGAAGGCCTACCTCCTGGCAGATATGGCCCACATCAGTGGGCTGGTAGCAGCTGGTGTCATTCCGTCACCTTTTGATCATGCTGATGTGGTCACAACGACGACGCACAAGACTCTACGGGGGGCCAGGTAAATCTTGGTGCACTTTTCCAGCACTTAAAAATATTTTCATAGTACTATGTAACATTATTCCACTCGCTTTCCCCCAGTAATGGAAGTCACATTTTTCTGCTCTATAATGTGTTACGTGCCCTGTAGTATGCAGTTTTGCTAGGCTAGCTAGAAGTGTTAAAACATGTACATGTGTTCAGATCTTTCATTACTAACCCCATGGTTATAAAAACTGTAAACCAAGACTGGCTCTATTTGCATTGTCAATTGAATGAAATGGGTGGCACGATCACAACTTGGCTTTTCAAAATATAATTCTTGTAGTTATCAGAAAATGTGTGACCTTGTAAAGTTCAAAGTTTGGTAGTAATGTATAAATGTCACATACACTTCAAAAGAAACTGTTCAGGTGGCGTTTGTATGAAATACTGTTTTTAATGTTTTTAAAACTAAGCGCCCCCCAAATAAGACATTAACTAAAAGCTTAAGTTGTTGTAAAGGCTGAAGGTTTTTTACCTTCATGCATTCTCTGCAGGTATAGACCTGTTTATTTTTTTCGTTTACATCCACTTTAATCTAAATCATGCATGCTAGGCATGTTGGTTAGACTTACTAAAAAATAAATTGCGTCCTAAAAAAAATAGTAATTCTGTGTATGTGTGTGTGTGTGTGTATGTATGTATATATATGTATGTATGTATATGTATGTATATATATATATATATATATATATATATATATATATATATATATATATATATATATATATATATATATATATATATATATATATATATATATATATATATATATATATATATATATATATATATATATATATAAATAAACACACACTTCAGAGGCTCTTTACTGAGAGCGGCGATGCAGTGTGTCAGACTGACACACCAAACTAATTCCTGCTCTGCTCGTGTGCAGTTGCGGCTTATCCTGCTGGACATCATATGGCGCCCAGTCAGGATAACTTAACCACTTTGCGTACGTCATTCTGCTATATGGCAGATGGGAAGTGGTTAAAATTGCACTGCATCAAACTGTATGGTTAGCCAATACGTGGGGTGCCATTAAAGCCACACACGATCAGATTTTCATCAGACAAAGCGTAGAACTTTTTTCAGAAGAGCGTTGGCCATGAACTTGTCACACAAACGCGCGCACACACAACTACATGGTTCTTCAGCTCTTTAACACCACCCTTTAAGCACCTTCTGCTAATGTTGTGTTTAGTGAGCATTGCTTCCGAGCATGCGTGTTTGGACTTTGGTCCGACTGAATTGTGTGCACGCTCGTAAAATCCGACAACAGACAAATGTTTGCGGAAAATTTTAAAGCATGCCATCCAACATTTGTCTGTTAGAAAATCCTATAATTTTCCGCCAACAGCCTGTCATCACATAATTCCTGTTGGAAAATCCGATCGTGTGTATCAGGCTTTAGAATGACCCCACACCTCTGTTAGCCACTTCAGCCCTGGAAGGTTTTACTCCCCTTCATGACCAGGCCATTCTTTGTGATAAAGCACTGCGTTACTTCAACTGACAATTGCGCGTTCATGTGACGCTGTACCCAATTAAAACGGGTGTCCTTTTTTTCCCCACAAATAGAACTGGTGGCATTTGATAACCTCTGCAGCTTTTATTTTTTGCGCTATAAGCAAAGACTGTGACCATTTTGAAAAAGATAAAAAAATCAAATTTCGTCATCAGTTTGGGCCAATATTTTGCTACATATTTTTGGTAAAAAAAATCCCAATACACGTATATTGATTGGTTTGTGCAAAAGTTATTGCGTCTGCAAACAATTTTTTTATGGCTTTTTAATTTTACTTTTACTAGTAATGGCGGCGATCAGCTTTTTTTTTTTTTTGCGGGGCAGCGACATTGCAGCAGACAAATCGGACACCTAACTGACATTTTTTGGGGGAACCAGTGACATGAATAGTTATCAGTGCTAAAAATATGCGCTTTTACTAATGACACTGGCAGGGAAGAGGTGAACACCAGGGGCGGTCAAAGAGATGCTTTCTAACTGTGGGGGGGAGACTGACTGGAAGAACATGGAGATCCGTGTTGCTGTTTAGCAGGAACACAAGATCACGATTTACTTCCCTGTCGGAACGACGATCTGCCTCTATAGGGAACGAATGGCTGGCATCGCGTCCACCGAACCCGCTAATTGGCTCCCCTTCTGGCCAATCGGAGCATGCACGCCCATAGTGTCTATTGCACTAAATTATGTACCGGTTTGTCGTTTCACGCAATAGCCGCCCTGCAGCAGTGTGTGTGTGTGTGTGTGTGTGTGTGTGTGTGTGTATATGTGTATGTATATGTGTGTATATGTGTATATGTGTGTGTGTGTATATATATATATATATATATATATATATAATAATTAGTGGGGGGCAGCACATTTCTGTGCGGGTTAGGAATGCATGCGATTTTGTGTGCATTCCTGACACACATTGATCGGAACCAAGACTGACCCTTAATAGCAAGAAAAGATGTATTTTTATTTTGTTTTAGGTTAATTTGTTACTGGGTCCTAACTTAAAGACTAAGATCCACCAACTGCCACCCTTGAGAGCGTCTTTATTGACAATGGTCCCATTGTTCCACAGCGGCATGACAGTTGGTAAGGCATAGCTAATTACTCAGGGTTGGGGGTATTTAAGCCCTGGTAACAAAATCAAACTAAATCCGAGAAGGGCGCAGCAGATACTTTGTGTCTTAAGCTCTGTTCACACCTAGGCATTTTGGGTCTTTTCTGCTGTGTATAGCGGCTGCAATTTTGTACTTGATTATTAGGGTGGCACTGATAGTTTCGCACATTTGTTTTTTGCTCTAAGCCTCAGCTCTAAAAACGCCTAGCAAGACAAATCCCATTCATTTCAATGGCCCCTGTTGACATCTGAGCGTTTTGTGATCTGGAACAAAACGCCTGATGTACAGGAGCTTTTTTTTTTTTGGCAGATTAGACATTTTTATGATTTTTACATTGACCTTTTGACCTGTACAAAATAGCATCAAAATTTGCACCTGAAAACCACCTGCCTCAAAACAAAATGCCTAGGTGTGTACAGAGCGTTAATCTGAAATGGCTGTCCATTGATAATGCCTCTCTCAGTAAGGGCACTCTGTTACCAGGATGTACAGTATAATATTATCCGTATATAGGATTTATATTGTGCCAACAATATACGGGAGAAAAATTATACTGTTGCTCTGTACTGTAAAAATGACTCCTACATAGTAATAGTGGTGGGTGAAAATAGAGCAGACAGAGACATTCCTGGGCTTTGAAAAAGACCCTTGAACACCTCAGAAAAGGGGTAGGCAATGAGAAGATGGAGTGAGGGCCCACCTATCGGAAGATTGTCTGCTGCCATAGGAATATAATGTATCTAGGAAGGTCCAGGCTCTGGAGAGGAATGCCTCTATTGTAAATTAGAGCTGTTCAGGTATACCTTTTTCCATGCGTTTTTAAATAAAAAAAAATAAATACACAAAAGGAAAGGTTTGAGTGATATGTCGGCTATATTTATACACCTTTTATGCTTATGGTGTAGTATGTGCATAGCATATCCATCTCCTTTTTTCAAACAGCACTAAATGTGGCTTCAGTAAAATTGAGCACTGTATAGCTTAAAAGCCCCAAACACAGGTATTCTATGCGATCATCAGTTTTAAATCTCCCTTACGTATTATTTCCTTGTCAGTGTGTTCCAACTGCAGATTCTAAGCATCTGTATTTTCCCCTGAACGATGAGGGAGTCTGCAGCTAGCCTTGTGATAAGAATCCTCAGCGAGTGGTGAGAACTCTGCCAGCATTTCTTTGTGCCGTTCTCTACACCTTCCAATCAAAGTAATTAACAAACAGGTCTCAGAACACGTATGCCTCTACCCTTGACTCCCCTGGTTTTTCCTGATCTCTAGAGATTTTTTTTTTCTTCTTTTTTTTTTTTTTTGCACCTTTCTTATTTCCGTTGGTATCACACCCTGGAGTAGCGCGTGAAGCAAGAAACTGTGAAACTGAGCAGCAGGACTCCTCATCCTTCTCATTGTCAAGATCTCTGCAACATGAAAAACGTCTTCTGACAATGTATTGCTGCCCATAAGCTAAACAATCTGATTACTCCTATGGATATTGACAAATGTAAAGGGGTTGTAGGATATATATAGATATATTCTATAGATATATATAGAGAGAGATCTCTCTGAGCTGAATTACATATGTTTGCTATTTTTTCCAACATATATCTAACTGTACATTTAGTAGTTTGTCTGGAGTTCCTCTTCAATAAAATGTCTAGAAGAGTCGCTATCGCATAATGTAATATACAATATAATGTATATAATAGAAGTTTACTTGCCCTGGCAGAATTTGATTTCTTGGCCATTTTTAAGAAAATATGAATGATAACACAAACTTTTCTTTCACTCATTGATAGTGTTTGGCTGAAGCCATTTATTATCATTCAACTGTTTTACTCTTTTTAAATCATAACAAACTACCCAAATGACCCTGGTCAAAAGTTTACATACCCCAGTTCTTAATACTGTGTATTGCCCCCTTTAACCTCAATGACAGCTTGAAGTCTTTTGTGGTATTTGTGGGTGAGGCTCTTTATCTTCTCAGATGGTAAAGCTGCCCATTCCTCTTGGCAAAAAGCCTCCAGTTCCTGGAAATTCTTGGGCTATCTTGCATGAATACCATGTTTGAGATCTCCCCAGAGTGGCTTAATGATATTGAGGTCAGGAGACTGAGATGGCCACTCCAGAACCGTCACTTTATTCTGTTGTAGCCAATGACAGGTCGACTTGTCCTTGTGTTTTGTATCATTGTCTATTGGAATGTCCAAGTACGTCCCATGTGCAGCTGCCTGGCTGATAAATGCATATGTTGCTCCAGTATTTTTTTATAACATTTTTTTGTAGCTCGCACATCCCCAAAACATCAGTGATCCACCTCCATGTTTAACTGTAGGAATGGTGTACCTTTCATCATAGGTCTTGTTGACTCCTCTCCAAATATAGTGTTTATGGTTGTGGCCAAAAGCGAAATTTTGGTCTCATCACGCCAAATGACTTTGTGCCAGAAGGTTTGAGGCTTGTCTCTGTGCTGTTTGGCGTATTGTAAGCGGGATACTTTGTGGCATTTGCATAGTAATGGCTTTCTTCTGGTGACTCAACCATGCAGCTCATTTTTCTTTAAGTGCCTACTTATTGGGCATCTTGAAACAGCCACACCACATGTTTTCAGAGAGTCCTGTATTTCACCTGAAGTTATTTGTGGGTTTTTCTTTGCATCCCAAACAACAATTTTCCTGGCAGTTGTGGCTGAAATCTTAGTTGGTCTACCTGACCGTGGTTTGGTTTCAACAGAACCCCTCATTTTCCACTTCTTGATTAGTTTGAACACTGCTGATTGGCATTCTCAATTTCTCTGATATATTTTTATATCCCTTTCCTGTTTTATACAGTTCAACTACCTTTTCTCGCAGATCCTTTTGATAATAATTTTGCTTTCCCCATGTCTCAGAATCCAGAAACATCAGTGCAGCACTGGATGAAAGATTCAAGGGTCTGTCAGGAGTCCAGAAACACATTGACCTTTTTTATACACATACACTAATTACAAGAAAATGGATCACAGGTGAGGATGGTTACCTTTTTAATAGCCATTCAAACCCTTTTGTGTCAACTTGTGTGCATGTTATCAGTCAAACATCACCAGGGTATGTAAACTTTTAATTGGGGTCATTTAGGTCGTTTCTGTTGTAAATTATGATTTAAAAAGAGTAAACCGTTGATTGATGATAATAAATGGCTTCAGCGAAACCCTGACCACGAGTGAAAAGTTTTTGTGTTCTCATTCATATTCTCTGAAAAATGGCCAAGGTATCATAAATTCTGCCAGGGTATGTAAACTTATGAGCACAAAATTTACAGTGTGTGTATATATGTGTGTGTATATATGTGTATATGTATATATATATATATATATATATATATATATATATATATATATATATATATATATATATATATATATATATATATATATATATATATATATGTGTATATATATGTATATGTGTATATATATGTATATGTGTATATATATATGTGTGTGTGTATATTTTGAGACACTCTTCTATAGACCTATTTTATTGAAGTGGAACTCCAGACACACCACTAAATGTACAGTTAGATATACATATGTTTGCTATTTTAACTTCCAAAGTATATGTAATTCACCTCAGCCACCAATTTGATTGCTGCATTTCTGCCTCACTGCACAGACAGGGAAATTGTTTCCTTCTTTTTATGGATCAGTTTCATTGTATTTTGGGTCTCATGCCTTTTTTAGTTGTCCAGTGTGCTGGTTGGAGGGATGACACCCATACCGGCAGAGATCAACAAAGAAGAAAGTGTACCACTTGCTTGGCTGTGCAGTGTGGTATGGAGAGGGGTGTCTAGCAAATAATCCTACTGTGTATTATCTGCTTGAAAACTAAAAACATAATTATTTCAACGTAAATTTGTGCAAGTGAGTGTTTTGATTGTTGGCGGATCCTGGTAAAAGTCTTTATATAAGCAATGAATAGTCTTCCAAAAGAGAAGTTCTATCAGAGTGGTGACTTTCAAGAAGTTTCCAAAATGTAGAGCAACAGTGGTAGATGAAAATGGAGAAAAGAGGCTATATCCTTTATCGTAAAGTGGATTCAGACTGTAGAAATGGAAAAGCCCAACTGGTTAAAGCATGTATCTCTACCAGGTTTCTACTATGTAGGGGTTTAAAACATATTCTTTTACATAATTTGTTGACCTGGTACCCGTTAGCAATTAGTGAACCAAATTGAGGTAGAGCGACCAATTCTATTGCTGAACTCCCTTTTGTGAGATGGATGAAGAAAGTGTGATCTCTGGGTGTTTGGGAGAAGGTGTTCCAGGTATTGATAAAGGGTTTTTTAACCACTTAACCCCCGGACCATATTGCTGGTCAAAGACCAGAGCACTTTTTGCGATTCGGCACTGCGTCGCTTTAACTGACAATTGCGCGGTCATGCAACGTGGCTCCCAAACCAAATTGGCGTCTGTTTTTTTTCCCACAAATGGAGCTTTCTTGTGGTATTTGATCACCTTGCGGTTTTTAGTTTTTGCGCTATAAACAAAAATAGAGCAACAATTTTGAAAAAAATGAATATTTTTTACTTTTTGCTATAATAAATATCCCCCAAAAATATATATAAAAAAAAAAATTTCCTCAGTTTAGGCCGATACGTATTCTTCTACATATTTTTCGTAAAAAAAAAATCGCAATAAGCGTTTGGTTTGCACAAAAGTTATAGCGTTTACAAAATAGGGGGTATTTTTAGGGCATTTTTATTAATAATTTTTTTTTTTACTAGTAATGGCGGCGATCAGTGCTAAAAAAAAGGAATTGGATTACTATAAAAATGCCACTGGCAGTGAAGGGGTTAACACTAGGGGGCGGGGAAGGGGTTAAGTATGTTCCCTGGGTGTGTTCTAACTGTAGGGGGGGGGGGTGGACTGACATGGGGAAATTACTGATCTTCTGTTCATACGCGCCCCCGGCGGCGTGCACATGCCCCTAGTGGCCTGAGCGAGAGCCGACGTATAGCTACGGGCTCTCGCGCAGGGGAGCCGACTTGCCGCTGTATAACTGCGGCGGCTGGTCGGCAAGCAGTTAATTGTATTCAAAACTTGGTATATGGTATTAGGATACGGTCCTATTATACTGTATGTGTCTTGGTGGATCAGAAACAAGAATTAAATCCAAACACACTATTAATGTAGCTCAACCATGACTACAATTTGGGAAGTAAAACACACAAATTTACAGGTTTGTGGTCCAGTTTCCTTTTACAAAGTGAAAATGGACTGGCTCGTTTTTATTTTTTCCATCTAAAAGTCAACAAACTAAAGAGATCCTGTCCCCTTGCCCATTCAGTGCATAGGGACAATGTCTTTGTAATGCTTCCCTCACCTGACTAGAATATTCTGTCCACCTCAATGCTCTGTCACAGCCACTACCAAAATACATGTGGTTGGTATTGAGCGGAAGTGGTGACGTTCACCCCCCCCCCTTTGTTATGTAACTGTGCTGTTGGGTCCCAGCACTGCATTGTAGGACTAAGTCGCATACTCCTCCATACTTGTATTTTGCATAAGCAGCCACAGAAAAATGAGTGGTGGGTTAGTGCTGGAATGGTATGACATGGGCAAATGGTGGGCTTTACACAGACCCTGGCACTTTACCCCAAATGGACAATGTAACAGTGTTTCTCTAAATTAAACGGCACTTGTCGGTTGTATTGGATAAATCCCTGGAAAGTCATCTCTTTAGGGAAGCCTACCCCATCTCCAACTTAAAGCTGAACTTTTAATTTCTCTTTCTTCACACAGTTAACTTTTTTCCCCTCCCTATTGGATAAGGATGCTCCTAAAGCCCTGTACACACAATCGGAATTTCCGATGGAAAAAGTCTGGACTTTTTCCATCGGAAATCCTGACCGTGTGTATCCCCCATTGGAAATTCCGATAAATTCTATTGGAGTTTAAATATAGAACATGTTCTATTTTACTCCGATGGAATGCCATCGGAGTTCCGATGTGTTTTTGGCCGGGCAAATGCCTGATCGTGTGTACAAGGCATAACCCTCTTGTATTGTGACTGTACTGTCTATCATTTAAATATTAAAGTGCTGTGCAAACTGTTGGCGTTGTATAATAATAATCTGCTGGTAAATTTTAGGGATTTGGTTTTCCTTGAAAAAATGTGATGGACCTTACGCTTTCATTCAGCTCACCCAGGAGTAAAAAATAGGACCACTGTGTATTTTGTTGGTATTTTTCTTAACCTCTAAGATGATTGCCAGGGAAAGTGAGAAAGCAAAAGAGAATGAGAAATTGAGTCTCCTTTATAATACTATATTGACTATAAAAAATAATGGCAAAGTTCACATTTTTTTTTTTTTATAAAATTGACTGAAGTCAAGGGGAGCCCATAGGTTAAAGCACATTGTGCTGTTTAGTTTCAATGTTACATCTGTAGGCCATGAGTAGCACCCATTGTAAACTTTAAATGTAAGCAATCGGGCCCATCCTGCCTCGAATGCACATACATTGTGCTCTTTCCCCCAGCATCACAGGAGTGAGCTTTTCCCTAGTAAGAACCAGCGCATGCACTCTCCCTGCCCCTGTGGTTAAGCCTTTTTTCGGCTGAGTTCACACTAGTACGACATACGCTCCGACTTTGATAACGTGTGTGAATCAATGGTTCTCTGAGAGAGCCATCTTAACTGGTCCGACACAAGTCGGTTCGACTTTGAAACATCCAACATGGTGATTACAGCAGCAGTAAAAGGAATTTATCGCACACTGGGATTGTTTTAATTGATCAAAGGACAAGTCAGACGATCGGAGTTAGCGCAAAATCGATGTCACAGGGCAAAGTAGGATGATGGTACAACAGTCGTGTCATACCAGTGTGCAACATGTTCGAGAGAGGTTTTATTCTGTTGTACCTGTTTTTTTTAATTAATACATGTAAAGGAATACTATTAAAGTACATCCATTGTTGTAACCCTCTCCACAATAGTGCTGTGGCGGGATTTCCCCAATCAACAGTCTTTATTGTAAAGGTCCTCTCTAAACCCTTTTTTATTTTTATTTTTTTCTGTTTTTTAAAACAGATCTGGACTTATATTTTACCGAAAAGGTGTCAAGTCTGTTGATAAGAAAACTGGAAAAGACGTACTTTACAACTTTGAAGACAAAATCAACTTTGCAGTTTTCCCTTCAATTCAGGGAGGGCCGCACAATCATGCAATTGCAGCTGTGGCAATAGCTTTAAAGCAGGTAAGGCAAAAGACCCACTAAATGTTTTGTAATCCTGAACTGTATGTGGTGTCTGTTATGCTTGTCATTTTGCAGAACGGGTATTGAAAAATAGTGTTGGGTTGCCTGGGCTCATAAAACCAAATCCATGTTTTGAGGCATACAGTGGAACCTTGAATCCGTTCCAGGAGAATGCTTGTAATCCAAAGCACTCGCATATCAAAGCGATTTCCCCATAGAAGTCAATGGAAACGAAAATAATTTGTTCCACAATGACTTCTATGGCATGCAATACCACATGTGGCCAGAGGTGGGGGGGAGGAGCCAGAGAGACTCAGAAATACTTGGTGACTGTTCGGCTGCACTCTGTTCCCAAGCCTTTCCTAGGTTTTCCGAGTATTTCGGCTCCGGCACCCCCTCGTATTGGGAAACGCTTGTTAAACGCGTTACTCGCAATCCGGGGTTCCACTGTAGTCTTTTAAGATGCATATTAGCCAGTCTTGAAATACACAAAGTGATCATGCACAGTTTTTGCATCAGCCTGCCTATTGCATTTAAAGTGTTGGGGGGCACCAGAGAGCGCCGGAAAGGCCCGAGGACACTTCGGCTCGTTTCCTGTGCCCCCGTACCTCAGGCCAAATGAGGTACTGCAGGCTTATTTAGCTTGAATTCTGCTCGTCTTGTGAGTCAACACTCGCAAACCGAGTCAGAATAAAAAAAAAAAGCTGCTCGCAAATCAAAACGTTCTCAAACCAAGTTAATCTTAAACCGAGGTTCCAGTGTACAAATATACTACTCTAAACCAGTGATCCGCACTCAGGAATTTGAGTCAAATGTAACAAAAATTGCTCTGTAATGACCAGCATTAGATTTAGGGTTTATTTGACCAGATCTTTTTGCACATGTGAAAATCTGACATACTGTAAGGAAACGCCAAAGCAGTCATGTTTTTTTTGTGACTGGGTTTTCATCACTGGTGGAATCGTGGTATTTAGCACTACAATTGCATAGATTTTGGGTGTTGGGTTCCAGCTAGGCCTTTCAAGGTTAACATATATCAAGCTAAAAAAAATATTTATCTCCGGAATACATGCACACTTTTCCTATGTTTTACTGTATCTCTCTAACATGCTGCAAGGGTGAAAACAACTTGATCTGCCAGAAATATGGTTAGCGCCTTCATTCCTGTTTGACAGGACAACACAGCCTGAATTCCTAAACATGTGGTGTCAGCCCTGTATAATTAATTTATATATGTATAATTAATTTCATATAAATTACAGAGAACAGACCGCTCTTCATCCCCACCCCTTCCTTATCTCCATAACCCTTCTTTTGTACACAGGCAGATCACGCTGGACGTTATTGGATCACAAGTTTTCTGTAATAAGAGAGATTATTTGCACTTATCAAACAAATATAACACAGTTTCACTTGTATACTTGGCAGACCAAAGGGAGAAAATAAGAACAGATAATTGTTAGGGTTTACATACACTTTAAAGTGGTTGTACAACCACTTTTACCTACAGGTAGGTGCTGGAAATATCTCCTAAACCTCCACGGTTTAGGAGATATTTACAAGAAAGCTGTGTGCCAATGTATACAACGCATGCGCACTTTAGAATAGGCAGATTGTTTCTAAAGGGGGTCATGCCATGACTGGCGGCTCCTGGGTGGGAATGACGTCACGCGACTCCGGCCAGTCTCAGCCAGAGTTTGACTACAGATCACCATACATTGGTGTATCACCATACATCTGATATTTTTTCCGACTGGTAGACATGAATTAAATATACGATGAACAGTATGGAGCAGAGCATGTAATACATCTAACAAGGTAATTTAATTCCCCCCTAATGAGTTTGTAAATTTGCCTGTGGCTGGAGTTTTAAGACTCTAAAAACATAACAATGATCGTATATTTGCTATAAAGGTGCAGACAGTGGTGATTATGTGCAAGATGTTCCTCATAACTCAACAGCCAATCAGATTTCACTGAGTTAAACGGAAAAAAAAATTCCAATTGGCTGGTAGATTGCCTTTACATATGTAGGACTATACTCTTCACTGGTTCTCATCCTACCTATCCCACCACTCCTTCAGTGTCACTTGCAACCTCCTCCCCTCCTCTTCCTTTCTCCGTTGGGGTCCCCCAAGGTTCTGTTCTTGGACCTCTTCTTTTCTTAATCTACACCACCTCCCTGCATCAGTTGATTGTCTCCCATGGCTTTTATTATCCTCTCTACGCTGATGACACCCAAATCTATCTATCCACCCCATCAGTTTCCTCACGCATCACCAACTTACTAATAGAGATATCAGTCTAAATGTCGCATCACTTTCTGAAATTCAAGCTATCCAAAACCGAGCTTTCCCATGTGCCACTTCCCCTGATTTCTCTGTCAAAATCAAAGGCTCAATTATCAACCCTTGCCCCCCCCCCCCCATGCCAAGGTCCTAGTTGTAATCCTGGACACTGAACAAACCTTTCGGCCCCACAGCCAGTCACTATCCAAAATTTGCCACCTCAGCCTCCAACATCTTCAAGATACGCCCCATCTTAACCAATGTCACCATAAAGCTTCTAATCCACTCCCTGTCTTCTCTCGCCTCGACTACTGCAACTCCCTCCTTATTCGCTCACCTCTAAAAAGAGTATTCCCACTTCAGTCCATCATGAACTTTGCTGCCAGGCTCATCCACCTTACATACAAACCGCTTGGCGTCTGCTGCATCCCTCTGCCAATCCCTCGCTTGGCTGCCACTCAACCAACAAATTAAATTCAAGATACTAGCCATCCACAACCTGGTCTCAATATACCAACCAAATCGTCATCTTCGCTCCTCCCAAGACCTCCTGCTCTCTAGCTCCCTTGTCGCCTCATCCCATGCTCGCCTCCAGGACTTGTCCAGAGCTTCTCCCATCCTCTGGAATGCTCTACCCCAATCTGTTAGATTTTTCTCCTACTTTTTCCACTTCCAGACAATCCCTGAAAACTCATCTGTTCAGAGAAGCCTATCTGGCCCCCACCGAACTGTACATTTATTTTCTCCATCAGCACATCCCCCACGGTTATTACCGCTTGTATCTCTTGACCTTTCCTTTTGGATTGTAAGCTCTAACGGTCAGGGCCCTCTGATTCCTATTGTATTTGCAAGTCTACCTTAAGTTGTAAACGCCAAGCAAAATGTTGGCGCTATATAAATCCTGTGTAATGGTAAAAGTTGACAAGCTTTTGTTCCCTAGGAACAGGTTTTGCAGTTGCTTAGTCTTTGGGAATGCAAAACCTGTTTGAAGTAAGTCAAATGCAGGTCAGGAGGAGATCTGCAGGTCTAATGCCCCTGTCAGTGAGTTCTAAACACAAGCCCATCAACACAATGCATGGAGTGGTACTGACTCATGTTTGGTAAACTATTGCACCATGGATTTTTGAGAAGTTGTCATCAGAAAAATTAGTTTTTATTAATGCATGTAGTAGGACCAGTCGATTCCCATGCATGTGCTGTTTTCTTTGCTTGGAGGCCCAGTGGGTGTTTTTTTTTTTTTTTTTTAAACTCTATATGCTGTAATGTAGATAGAAGAAAACTACGGTAATCTCAAGTATTCTGGGTCCCCTTGAAGATCCCTAGTTTCCATGTATATAGCGATCAGTGATTTCTGGAATGGCCCGCTGCTACCACCCATGCTTTACATTACAGGCACACAGTAGTCTTCCTGTAAGCCTTTTCCTTGTTAAATGGAATTAGTTTTCCTGTGTGTGGAACACCTGCTGGCCGATAACCACAGAGCAGGTGATTCCAACAGGAAATGCAGTTATTAATCAAAATGTGACAGCGCTGTGGAATACTGCAAAACAAAATAACCGCGGCACCTTGTGAAATCACTAATTGCGGACTGTCTGTACAAATGGAGCTCTGATACATAAATGAGGGGGAGTTTTTTCTGCGAGTGGTTAATAGCTGCAAAACACAAAGATTAAATTGAAAAGCACCAGGGGCTCGTAGTTTAAATTGTAAGTTCACCCTTGCAGCTCAAAAATGAAAGACTTTGACCTGTCTTATGTGCTGATATATTTCCTACAGAAACATGCTTTTCTTTATCTTTATATTTTAAGGATACAGCAATGTTGGGAATTCTAAAACAGTCAAGTCTTTACTGCCGACTTCTGGAGGTTGGCACACTGGCAAACAAAAACTGTAAAACCAGCCTCCCTATAAAGATGTCTGCATCCGTCCTGCTTTAGTTTTTCGCTCCTGTCCTAGGAGGTTGGGCATGTTTTTCCTCAGCTCTGCTGAGAAAGTCTTAACTATTTTTCTAGATTTTTTTTTTTTTTTATTGCAGGGATAGTGTGTAATATTGACTTTCAGGCTGGTTTCTGTATTGGTTTTTAGATCTGTGTGTACTGTTGGCCATGGTGCACTCTAGGTTCAGAGCCATAGCACCGGTCTCTGATGTGACCCAGACTCTGAGGACTTGGTGAGTAAGACCGGTCGGGCTATGGCATCTAAAGCAAGTTCAACTCTGGATGCCATCTTACTGTAGTAACAATTAAGGCGGAGGGAACTTGGCGCAAATGTCTTCCACTAAGTGGAGTGCTGTGTGCCCATGGATTTTCTCATGCCATTCAGCCTAATGTAAGCACTGATCCTGGTTTTTGAAGCAGGATCATCCCGTCTCTGGTTTCATTCTATTGCTCTTCCTACAATGACTTTGTCACCTCTGGCTGCCTGTGACCCTCCAGCTGCATGGGTTTGCAAGGTCTTGCCCCAATTTGGGCCTAGTTACATGGTGCAACATGTCTTTTCAAAGAAACACACATAGGACAGTCCCACTGCAATGGGTGACCTCAGCTTATTCTCTTCTCCTGCTTCTAGAAGCAATAGCTTGGTATCCCCAGAAGGAACCAATTCTTGCAACCTAGATCCTGGGACCTCTTTTACTGATGGTGAACCCGTGGCATGCCAGGTGGAAGAGCATACACTGACACTAACTGGCCATCCATACAAGCGGCCACCCCCCCCCCCCCCCCAAATCGAACTACATCTCCCAAAAGTCCCTAGCGCAAGCGGTGACCTGTCTGAGCTGGGTGTGAATGAGAAGAAGCAGCTCCCACATGATACAGGTATCTATATATATATATATGTGTGTGTGTGTGTGTGTGTGTGTGTGTGTGTGTGTGTGTGTATATATATATATATGTATGTATGTATGTATGTATGTATGTATGTATGTATGTGTGTGTGTATGCTCATGTGTAAAAAACACTTAAATATACAATATTGAATTGTGAAATGAGAAAAAATTCTCTCACTTGTAGATAGAATAAAATAATGTGACAAAAATAAGTGAATATAAGAAAGTCCCACTGTGTGAATGTAACATCCAAGATATTTGAAAAATATATAGAATGAAGTCCTTGCAGGATAGATAATTCCTTGAAGGGAAATCTGAATGGACACAGAGGATAGAAGGAAATTCATCCACCAGGAAGACGCCCAAATGTGGTAATGTAGTCTCCTTACCCTGTCGGTACGATCACCATTACAGTGATCTCAGCGCACCTGAGGATTTTAGGTCTCCCTCTGGACCCTCTATAAGATGTATGAAGTGGTGCCTGTGATCTCGGATGGTCAGAAAATGAAAAAGAGGACCATAGCGTAATACCGTAAAGCTGAGTTTAATAGGCAAAATTACTATGCACTTAGGATTCCGATGACATCTGATAGCGATTTTAAAAACACATCTAGTGGAGAAGCGGCTTCTCCTATCTCTCCTATGGTATAGGCTCCGGGCTCCTTCGTCGAGAGCGTGATGACGTCAAGTCTTCCCAAGTCGACCATGACATCCGTGTCTCCAGGTACTGTGCGATGACTAGAGGGCCTTCATAAAAATAGAGAAGACAATAATCGGCAGACAGATGTGGCCAAAAAAAACTCCCATAGTGAAGTACGTAAAAACTGGTAAATTATCTTTATGCCGTTTTGTATCTTCGTCTGGTGTTTTACAGTGTAAGCATGTACCGTATTTATCGGCGTATACCGCGCACTTTTTTTCCCCTTAAAATAAGGGGAAATCGTGGGTGCGCGATATACGCTGATCCCAGCTTCCCGCGCTGTGTTTGAACGCCGCCGCCGACATATACCGAGCGTGGTACACTCGGTTAGGCTCGGCTCCCCTCGCGACCACGCCCTGTGCCGCCTCCTAGCCTTTATGCGAGAGGAGCCGAGCATGCCCGAATGTACTGCGCTCGGTACATGGCGGCGGCGTTCAAACACAGCGCGGGGATCGACTCAGAAACCATGCGGGAGAAGCGGGGAGGACACCACCAGGGCCGCAGACGGACGCCGGACCGGACAAGGCCGCCGATGGACACCGGGCAAGACACCGACGAGGGGCATTCAAACTGTATTTTCTTTTTTTCAGGAAATTTCCCTTCCAGGTTGGGGGTGCGCGCTATACGCCGGGGCGTGCTATACGAAGATAAATACAGTATATTTTAATAAATTTACCAGTTTTTACATACTTCACTATGGGGAGTTTCTTTATTTTTGGCCACATCTGCCTGATGATTATTGTCCCTACTGTGAGTCTCCTTTTTTCTGAAGACCCTCTAGTCATCGCACAGTACCTGGAGACACGGATGTTATGGTCGACTTGGGAAGCTGCTGCAATAGCATTTAAAGCTACAATACTCATATTTGAGGTAAGCTCTCTGTGATTTAGAAGATCTACAGTTGAAGTCTTTATATTCATGGATGGAAGTATTTGAAGAGTCCACTCATTTCATTTATACATTGGACTGATTGCAGTGTTTTGGTAATTTTCTTTTGTTTACACATCCATCACAGCAACACTTGCTGATTGGAGTTTTTTGTTTGGCACATTTTTTGCACTTTATCATTGTGGATGACACGTCACTAGGTTTTTATATTGTTTATACAGTAATTATCACTTATGCGCAGTAGGTGGTTTTGAGACTGCGCGCATAATTTTCTTATTAAGACCCATACACTGATGCATTTTAAGTTTTAAATGTTATACTGAACTATTCTTTTAATCCACAGGCTAATTCTCCAATGTTCCATGAATATGCACTGCAGGTCCTAAAAAATGCTAAGGCAATGGCGTCTTCCCTACTTAAGAAGGGGTACACACTTGTCTCAGGTATGTAAAAATTGGTACTGTATTTTTGGAAAGGTTATGATTAAAGGATGCTATACTGGATGTATGAATGTTGTAAAGATATTTGTTTTTAAACAAATATATACATTGGCAAGAAAAAAGGTGAACCTCTTGGAATTGGTTTTCTGCAGTATTTTGTCCTAAAATGTGATCTGACCCTTATCCAAGTCACAATTATAGACAAACATAATGTGCTTAAGCTAATAACACACAAACCATTCTAATGCCTTGTGTCTTTATTGAACACACCGATTAAACATTCATAGTGCTGGAGGAAAAAGTGAACTAGCTGGTTGAACCTCCTTTTGGCAGCAATGACTTCAAGCAAGTGCATTCAGTAGCTCTGGACCTTGGCAACGTTCAGGAGGAATTTTAGAACATTCTTCTTTACAAAACCACTTCAGCTCAGACCCATTTGTAGGAAGTCTGGTGTGAGCAGCTCTCTTGAGGTCATTCCACAGCATCTCTATGGGGTTAAGGTCTGAGTTCTGACTATGCCGCTCTAAAAGGTGCATTTTTTATTTTTCTGAATCCAGGATTTATTTAGATACTTCGGGTCAATGTCCTGCTGCATCACCCAATTTCTAGTAAGCTTTAGCCGACAGGCGGCCATACTGATATTATCCGTAAAGATATTTTGATAAACTTGGAAATTTATACCCATAGGCATCCCAAATAATGATTTTCCC
Source organism: Rana temporaria (assembly GCF_905171775.1). Taxonomy (NCBI): domain Eukaryota; kingdom Metazoa; phylum Chordata; class Amphibia; order Anura; family Ranidae; genus Rana; species Rana temporaria. The sequence continues at coordinate 126,095,985 of NC_053490.1, read as the reverse complement.
TCCACCATTGGGATGATGTTTTGATGTTGATAAGCTGTGCTTTTTGTGCACTATACATAGTGCCAAGTATTTTTCCTGAATGATTCAACTTTTGTTTCATTGGTCCACAAAACATTTTCCCAGTAGCTTTGAGGTTGGCAAATGTGCCGTTTTTCAGACATGCAGCAATGTATGTTTTATTTTTCGGAGAGCAGTGGCTTCCTCCGTGGTGTTCTGCCATGGACATCCTACCTTTTCAAAGACTTATGTCTGGTAGACACATGAACCAAGTTAGTTCCAGTGATATCTTTAAGCCTTTAGCTGTTACTCGTGGGTTTCTTTACTACCTTGAAGATTCTTGTTTGTGCCTTGGGAGTCCTCTTGACTGTGCGCTCACTTCTAGGGATAAAAGCCACAGTTCTAAACTGTGAATTTGTCTGACTGATGCATGCCTAAACACTTTGAGATTGCTTTGCATCCCTTTCAAGCCTTATGCAGATCACCTACTCTTGATTGTATGTCTCCAGATCGCTCCTTTTTGAGAGGCATCGTTCACATCAGCTGATGCTTCTTATGAACCACAATCTTAAAATGTTTGAGTTTCTTTTATCAAAGTGGCTCTAAACCACACCTCTCATTAATTGGAATCCAAATGTGCAAACTACTGGCTATTATTGAACTAATTAGTCTGAGTTCACTTACCTTTTCCTCCATCATTGTCAATGTTTAATGGGTTTGTTCAATAAAGATGACAAATTAGAGTTGTTGGTGTGCCATCAGCTTAAGCACATTTTGTTTGTCTATTGTCACTTTGATAAGGATCGGATCACATTTTGTGGAAAATTACTGCAGAAAAATTGTTATTCATATACTTTTTCCTATACTGAATATTTGTGAATATATATTTTTAAATACATTTCCATTATGTGCCAATGACAGGATTCTCAGAGAATGTTTTTTTATTTTTATTTTTCCTGGGAGGGGAAGCACAGCAAACCTGGCTGATATGTTCACTCTCAGGCCCCGTACACACGACCGAGTTTCTCGGCAGAATTCAGCCAGAAACTCTATCAGAGCTGAATTCTGCCGATAAACCCGGCCGTGTGTACACTTTCGGCCGAGGAAGCCGACGAGGATCTCGGCGAGGAAATAGAGAACATGTTCTCTATTTCCTCGTTGTTCAATGGGAAATTTCGGCTCGCCGAGATCCTCGGCGGCTTCACAAGGAACTCGACGGGCAAAACGATGTGTTTTGCCCGTCGAGTTCCTCGGACGTGTGTACGGGGCCTCAGACACAAATTCTACAGGGCCTACTGATCAGACAGGAGGCCGTGGTGGGAAAAGGGGTTGTCACTTGTTTAAATCGTTCAGATGTGTAAATTTATGCTTGAGCTATGTACACAACACATTTATTCAATAGTGCATTCAATAGGTGGGGCTTTGAGTGCAGCCTTCTGGATGGAAATTAAAAAAAAAATAAAAAATAAATCCCCCTGACCATGAGCAATTAATTTTTTAGTCCAGACACTGATCAAAAAACTGCACTTCTATGAAAAGTTTTTTGTCATAAAGTCTAAACCTTCTGCTGGTTCTAACCACAAGGTGGAGGGGGTCCAAAGTCCTGATTCAGACAGGCAAATGTAGAGCCTCTTGGTTGTGGTGCTCTTGAAAAGAAGCAATGTTTATGCAGTAATACAGTTAGGTTAAATATAGATATACAGAAAGCAAATCCCAGTGAGACTGTTGGCAATTTATCATCACAGTGGGGATTCAAAATTTCCATCAATAGTTATCAATCACATTGCTGATGAATTTTGCTGAAGATACAATTTCTAGTAAGAAAAGCACCACAATCGCATTTAAATTACAGCTCCAGGCATGTTTTTAAATAGTTAAAATACATATGTTTACTGTTTTTACTGCTATAAGATTTCTAATTCTGCTCTGATCTTGTGATTTACACATTTGGAACACTGCACAGTCAGAAAGATCAACACTATATTTATTTTTGCTTTGTTGCCTCCTGGATCACTTCCCTGCTAATTTGACAGAGCTAATGATGCTGATTGCCCTATGTACAAGCTGAAGGTGTAGAGGTAAAATAACAAGCTCAATTTTTAAACTGGAAATGTAATTTGCTGCTCATTGGAGGGAATATGATTTGATGTTGAGTAATTCATTATCAAAAAAAATTTGTATTTAAAAACCTAAGCCTTGCCACTTTGTACCCACATTTACCAAGATGGTTTTAAACAGTTTGGGAATCCATAATGACATGATGGTTTGTCTTTTTTGCCCCTTTGTTAGACATTATTTGAGTCATGGCTTTCATAACCTCATTCTCCTTACAGGAGGAACAGATAACCACCTTGTGCTAGTAGACCTCCGGCCTAAAGGTATGGATGGAGCACGAGCGGAGAGGGTACTTGAGCTTGCATCTATAACTGCTAACAAGAACACATGCCCTGGGGATAAGAGTGCTCTGACTCCTGGAGGCCTGCGACTAGGTAAGTCCTGTTAGTGGATAGTCACTTTTTGGGCGTTTTTTTGTCACTTCCAGTGTCCTCCTTTAACCACTTGCCTACAGGGCACTTTCACCCCCTTCCTGCCCAGACCAATTTTCAGCTTTCAGCGCTGTCACACTTTGAATGACAATTGCGCGTCATGCAACTCTAACCCAAATGAATTTTTTTTTCCCACAAATAGAACTTTCTTTTGGTGGTATTTGATCACCTCTGCAGTTTTTTTATTTCTTGCGCTATGAACAAAAGAGGGACAAGTTTGAAAAAAAAAAAAAACACTTTTTTACTTTTTGCTATAATATCAATTTTTTTTTTTTTTTTAACAAATTTTTTCCTCAGTTTATGCAAATACATATTCTTCTACATATTTTTGGTAAAAATCGCAATAAGCGTAATGTTGGTTTGCACAAAAGTTATAGGGTCTACAAAATAGGGGAAAGATTTATAGCATTTTTTTTATGTTTTTTTTTTTCACTAGTAATTGTAGCGATCAGCTTTTTTTTTTTTTTTATCCTGACTGCGATATTGCGGCGGACACTTTTTTACAAATTTTTTGGGACCATTCACATTCATACAGCGATCCTTGCTATAAAAATGCATTGATTACTGTATAACTAACTGGCAGGGAAGGGGTTAATGTATTCCCTATGGAGTGATTCTTACTGTGGGGGGAGGGGAGTGACTGGGGGAGGTGACCTATGTACACGGAACACACCAATGGCCCCCTCTCCCTGAGAGGACATGGATCTGTGTGTTTACACACACAGATCCACAGGCCTGCTCAGTTACTGGGTAATCGCGGGTGCCCAGTGACACGGCCGGCGCGTGCCCCCTAGTGGCTTGTAAAGGCGCGACGTTGTATGACGTCCGCCCAGAGCAACAGGGTCTTCCTCCCGCCGCCACTTAAGGCCTCCGCACATTAGATACAGGGCATTTGACTCCCGCGCAGGAGGTTCCATAATTTTCACCTGGGCAGGAGGCACAGGTGCACCATCCAGCCCCACTGCCAGCAGCTTAAACTCTTTAAGAGGCTGAAAGCTGCTACGGCTGGATGGTGCACCAAGTGGTAGTAATGTTTATGGCAGTATATGCTCAGTCTAATGCCTGTCACGGAAGATGTCTAGAAATCCTGGAGGTATAATTTTGAAATTTGCATTAGGTTTGCTTCGGTCACTGGTTCAGTAGTTTGCTTGAGTAGGTCTAATTTTGGTTTTTAACCACATCGAACCATAGCCGAAAGATGGCTACATCTGAGGTCCTCCCAGAAACGCACCCCCTGCGTGCCCCCTTGGACGCTCATCAGGTGCATTCGGTTATTGCTGTGTCCAACTGTGCTGTCTGCCCTCTACATTGTAAAGTGCTGCTATATAAATCGTGTAGTATAATAATAATCATGATAAAGGGCCAATCACAGCCGCCCTTTACCATGTGATCAGCTGTGTCCAACAACAGCTGATCACATGTACACAAACTTGCCTGGTTATCCGCATTCCTTTCCAAATGCAATGTGACTGCATGAGGAGAGCTGGTAACGGGCAAGTGTGAGAAAAATTACTATACAAAATTGTATAACCGAATCTAAGAATTTTTTTTCCCCAAAATTGTTGGTCTTTTTTCGTTTAGCTGAAAGAAAACGAAAAACCACTGGTGATTTAAATATCGCCAAAAGAAAGCTCTACCCATCTGAAAAGTCCAATCTGCATGAGGCTTAAAGGATAAGTTAATCTTTTATAACATGTTACACCCATATTCAGGGTGTAACATGTAAGCTTTATGAAACCACTCCCCCGCTAGCTGTCAAAAAAAAAAAAAAAAAAACTATTTCCCCCCTGGCCGCGTCACTCATTTACAGTTCTCTGTGAATTGAAAAGTACGAGTCCCGACAGCCTCAGCTGCTGAATGTTGGTTCATTCATGCTTCCTGTCAGAATGCATAGATTTCCTGGTAGGAGGTACAAGGAAGCGGATACGCTGAGAGATCTTCAGGAGACCTGCATGGCATCAGCGATCTGCTGCTGATCACTGGTGCAATCCTTTACAGGCACGTGCAAAAATAAATGCACATTTTTTTTACTTGCACAAAAATGTGCATTTTATTTTTGTTGGCAGGAGGTGAACTTTACTCTTTTAAAACAGATAATATCTAGGAAACATTAGATGTGTGCGAAGGTCAGAAAGTCCACTCTAGCCATAATTATTAGGCTTGCTGTTGTGTGCAAGGAAATGCCTTTTGTATTATGATTCAGTGCTTTGCAAACTCACTTTCATGTTCCACTATGTAATGAGGTGGTATGTTTCCTGGACCATGGTGTTCACTTGTCGTCTTTGTTACAAAGTCAGATTAAGTGCCATTTACCACTTAAGGGCACTGGGTGTTGAAGGGGTTTAGCTAGTGGAATAGATATGTCATAATGTTCAAGACCCCAAAATCTGAATTCAAGACACTCGACAAGTAGGCAGTGTCCTTTTTTAGTCAGTTTAAATGCATTTTTGTTTTACTTGTCAACATTTTTTTAAACACGGTTTATTACTGTGTGTGTGTATGGCACTAGGTAACTCGAATTTATTTTAAAATGCAAGATTGCCCTTGAAAATGAAGTGCAGGTCAGGAAAGTGGAATAAGTGATCTATCATGAAGCTGTGCAGATGCAGAAAACATCCACCTGGGCCTTGTTCAATCAATAGACAATGAAAAAAAAGTCCTGCAGCAAAGCTATATAATGTGCCGGAGCCCTGGAAGAATGAGGATAGCGGGAAGAAGGCACATTTCCTGTGTCCCTCTGGATGACTTGATTCTGTCCGTTTTCTATATATTATATGTTGAGGGGTAATCGTACATAATTATATAGTTGGTCAGGTGGAAAAATATAAAGAATGTCAATGAAATGATAGAAATAAAATGTAATCACCCTCTCTTCCTCTTAACCCTTACCCCACAGTGGACTAGAGATGGGCACAACCCCTTATAAACCCCTTATAAACCCCAATTTGCTCCAAGAGGAACAAAAGCCTTTCAGATCTCTAAATACTTATACTCCATAGATCAGTAATCTACAGTGATGTTTCTTATAAATGGAAATGATTAGTTCTATTTTTTGAGGGCATTTACTTGTAGACGTTAAAAATAGAAGTGAAATACCTACGCCCAGGTGTCCAGATACTCGGCACCACAGATGGGTATATAACAAGTGTAATGCTCACAAACCCAAAACAAAAATTATAAAATTTAAATAGTAATGGAAAATAATCCTATAAATCACCAAGACCTTACCCCTGATGTCTCCCAGCCTAACCAGGCTAAAGTACTAACCAGGCCCCACCCTGCTTAGCTTATGAAATTAGGCACAATTAGAGTGGTGTGGCCAATGTCTGTTAACTGCAATATGTAATCAAAATGCCTTGCATAAACCATGGTATTGTGGTAATGTACAAAACCTAAATCAGCTAAGAGCTTAACTCCAAGAATTCATCTAAAGGCATGATGAGAAAATAGGATGAGCTCCTCAGGCCATCACCATCAAACACATGTAAGGTGTTAAGGTCTCCCAGGTGTCAATTGTCACACAAAAGGCTTGACAAATAATGCAACCTTCCATATGAGTGACCACATTCCCTTAGACACACTCCTAAACCTTACGGACAGCCTTTCCAGAAGAGCTGAAGCTGTTACAGCTGCAAAGAGGTAACTCCATATTGAACCCTACAGACTAAGACGCTATTAAAGTTTGTGCGTGTAAAGGCAGGTGTCCCAATACTTTTGGTGATATAGGGTATGAAGTCCAGAAGTAACGCTGCATATCGCATGATACAACAGCATGGAATTCAGCATCAAAGACGGGCGCTGTTCCCTTGC